>NC_054498.1:16687105-16692105 GCF_017639515.1 Carcharodon carcharias | reverse complement strand
GTGTTGGGCGGTGTGTGTGTGTGTGTTGGGCGGTGTGTGTGTGTGTGTGTTGGGCGGTGTGTGTGTGTGTGTGTTGGGCGGTGCGTGTGTGTGTGTGTGTTGGGCGGTGCGTGTGTGTGTGTGTGTTGGGCGGTGTGTGTGTGTGTGTGTTGGGCGGTGTGTGTGTGTGTGTGTGTTGGGCTGTGTGTGTGTGTGTGTGTTGGGCTGTGTGTGTGTGTTGGGCGGTGTGTGTGTGTTGGGCTGTGTGTGTGTATTGGGCGCTGTGTGTGTGTGTTGGGCGGTGTGTGTGTGTGTGTGTTGGGCGGTGAGTGTGTGTGTGTGTTGGGCGGTGTGTGTGTGTGTGTTGGGCGGTGTGTGTGTGTGTGTGTTGGGGGGTGTGTGTGTGTGTGTGTTGGGCGGTGTGTGTGTGTTGGGCGGTGTGTGTGTGTGTGTGTTGGGCGGTGTGTGTGTGTGTGTGTTGGGCGGTGTGTGTGTGTGTGTGTTGGGCGGTACGTGTGTGTGTGTGTGTTTTGGGCTGTGTGTGTGTGTGTGTTGGGCTGTGTGTGTGTGTGGGTATGTGTGTGTTGGGCGGTGTATGTGTGTGTGTTTGTTGGGCGGTGTGTGTGTGTGTGTGTGTGTTGGGCGGTGTGTGTGTGTGTGTGTGTTGGGCGGTGTGTGTGTGTATGTGTGTGTGTGTGTGTGTGTTGGGTGGTGTGTGTGCGTTGGGCGGTGTGTGTTGGGCAGTGTTTGTTGGGCGGTGTGTGTAAGTGAGTGTTGGGCGTTGTGTGTGTGTGTGTGTGTGTGTGTGGCTGTTTTGGGCTGTGTGTGTGCGTGTGTTTGTGTGTGTTGGGCGGTGTGTGTGTGTGTGTGTTGAGCGGTGTGTGTGTGTGTGTGTGTGTGTGTTGGGCGGTGTGTTTGTGTGTGTGTTGGGCGGTGTGTTTGTGTGTGTGTTGGGCGGTGTGTTTGTGTGTGTGTTGGGCGGTGTGTGTGTGTGTTTGTTGGGCGGTGTGTGTGTGTGTTTGTTGGGTGGTGTGTGTGTGTGTGTGTTGGGCGGTGTTTGTGTGTGTGTGTGTGTATGTGTGTTGGGCGGTTTGTGTGTGTGTGTGTGTGTTGGGAGGTTTGTGTATGTGTGTGTGTGTTGGGGGGAGTGTGTGTGTGTGTGTTGGGCGGTGTGTGTGTGTGTGTGTTGGGCGGTGTGTGTGTGTGTGTGTGTGTTGGGCGGTGTGTGTGTGTGTGTGTGTGTTGGGCTGTGTGTGTGTGTGTGTGTTGGGCTGTGTGTGTGTGTTGGGCGGTGTGTGTGTGTTGGGCTGTGTGTGTGTATTGGGCGCTGTGTGTGTGTGTTGGGCGGTATGTGTGTGTGTGTGTTGGGCGGTGAGTGTGTGTGTGTGTTGGGCGGTGTGTGTGTGTGTGTTGGGCGGTGTGTGTGTGTGTGTGTTGGGCGGTGTGTGTGTGTGTGTGTTGGGCGGTGTGTGTGTGTTGGGCGGTGTGTGTGTGTGTGTGTTGGGCGGTGTGTGTGTGTGTGTGTTGGGCGGTGTGTGTGTGTGTGTGTTGGGCGGTGTGTGTGTGTGTGTGTTGGGCGGTACGTGTGTGTGTGTGTGTTTTGGGCTGTGTGTGTGTGTGTGTTGGGCTGTGTGTGTGTGTGGGTATGTGTGTGTTGGGCGGTGTGTGTGTGTGTGTTGGGCGGTGTGTGTGTGTGTGTGTGTGTTGGGCGTTGTGTGTGTGTGTATGTGTGTGTGTGTGTGTGTGTTGGGTGGTGTGTGTGCGTTGGGCGGTGTGTGTTGGGCAGTGTTTGTTGGGCGGTGTGTGTAAGTGAGTGTTGGGCGTTGTGTGTGTGTGTGTGTGTGTGTGTGTGGCTGTTTTGGGCTGTGTGTGTGCGTGTGTTTGTGTGTGTTGGGCGGTGTGTGTGTGTGTGTGTTGAGCGGTGTGTGTGTGTGTCTGTGTGTGTGTGTGTGTGTGTGTGTGTGTGTGTTGGGCGGTGTGTTTGTGTGTGTGTTGGGCGGTGTGTTTGTGTGTGTGTTGGGCGGTGTGTTTGTGTGTGTGTTGGGCGGTGTGTGTGTGTGTTTGTTGGGCGGTGTGTGTGTGTGTTTGTTGGGTGGTGTGTGTGTGTGTGTGTTGGGCGGTGTTTGTGTGTGTGTGTGTGTATGTGTGTTGGGCGGTTTGTGTGTGTGTGTGTGTGTTGGGAGGTTTGTGTATGTGTGTGTGTGTTGGGGGGAGTGTGTGTGTGTGTGTTGGGCGGTGTGTGTGTGTGTGTGTTGGGCGGTGTGTGTGTGTGTCTTTGTGTGTGTTGGGCGGTATGTGTGTGTGTGTGTTGGGCGGTGTGTGTGTGTGTGTGTGTGTTGGGCGGTGTGTGTGTGTGTGTGTGTGTTGGGCGGTGTGTGTGTGTGTGTGTGTTGGGCGGTGTGTGTGTGTGTGTTGGGCGGTGTGTGTGTGTTTGTTGGGCGGTGTGTGTGTGTTTGTTGGGTGGTGTGTGTGTGTTGGGCGGTGTGTGTGTGTGTGTTGGGCGGTGTGTGTGTGTGTGTTGGGCGGTGATTGTGTGTGTGTGTTGGGCGGTGATTGTGTGTGTGTGTGTGTTGGGCGGTGTGTGTGTGTGTTGGGCGGTGTGTGTGTGTGTGTGTTGGGCGGTGTGTGTGTGTGTGTGTTGGGGGGTGTGTGTGTGTGTGTGTTGGGCGCTGTGTGTGTGTGTGTGTTGGGTGGTGTGTGTGTGTGTTTGTGTGTGTTGGGCGGTGTGTGTGTGTGTGTTGGGTGGTGTGTGTGTGTGTGTGTTGGGTGGTGTGTGTGTGTGTGTGTTGGGCGGTCTGTGTGTGTGTGCGTTGGGCTGTGTGTGTGTGTGTGTGTGCGTGTGTTGGGCGGTGTGTGTGTGTGTGTTTGTGTGCGTTGGGCGGTGTGTGTGTGTGTGCGTTGGGCGGTGTGTGTGTGTGTGCGTTGGGCGGTGTGTGTGTGTGTGCGTTGGGCGGTGTGTGTGTGTGTGTGTTGGGCGGTGTGTGTGTGTGTGTGGCTGTGTTGGGCTGTCTGTGTTTGTGTGTGTGTGTGTGTGTGTTTGTGTGTGTGTGTGTGTTTGTGTGTGTTGGGCGGTGTGTGTGTGTTGAGCGGTGTCTGTGTGTGTGTCTGTGTGTGTGTGTGTGTGTTGGGCGGTGTGTGTGTGTGTGTGTGTTGGGCGGTGTGTGTGTGTGTGTGTTGGGCGGTGTGTGCGTGTGTTTGTTGGGCTGTGTGTATGTGTTGGGCGGTGTGTGTGTGTGTGTGTTGGGCGGTGTGTTTGTGTGTGTGTTGGGCGGTGTGTTTGTGTGTGTGTTGGGCGGTGTGTGTGTGTGTTTGTTGGGCGGTGTGTGTGTGTGTTTGTTGGGTGGTGTGTGTGTGTGTGTGTTGGGCGGTGTTTGTGTGTGTGTGTGTGTATGTGTGTTGGGCGGTTTGTGTGTGTGTGTGTGTGTTGGGAGGTTTGTGTATGTGTGTGTGTGTTGGGGGGAGTGTGTGTGTGTGTGTGTTGGGCGGTGTGTGTGTGTGTGTGTTGGGCGGTGTGTGTGTGTGTCTTTGTGTGTGTTGGGCGGTATGTGTGTGTGTGTGTTGGGCGGTGTGTGTGTGTGTGTGTGTTGGGCGGTGTGTGTGTGTGTGTGTGTGTGTTGGGCGGTGTGTGTGTGTGTGTGTGTTGGGCGGTGTGTGTGTGTGTGTTGGGCGGTGTGTGTGTGTTTGTTGGGCGGTGTGTGTGTGTTTGTTGGGTGGTGTGTGTGTGTTGGGCGGTGTGTGTGTGTGTGTTGGGCGGTGTGTGTGTGTGTGTTGGGCGGTGTGTGTGTGTGTGTTGGGCGGTGATTGTGTGTGTGTGTTGGGCGGTGATTGTGTGTGTGTGTGTGTTGGGCGGTGTGTGTGTGTGTTGGGCGGTGTGTGTGTGTGTGTGTTGGGCGGTGTGTGTGTGTGTGTGTTGGGCGGTGTGTGTGTGTGTGTGTTGGGCGCTGTGTGTGTGTGTGTGTTGGGTGGTGTGTGTGTGTGTTTGTGTGTGTTGGGCGGTGTGTGTGTGTGTGTTGGGTGGTGTGTGTGTGTGTGTGTTGGGTGGTGTGTGTGTGTGTGTGTTGGGCGGTCTGTGTGTGTGTGCGTTGGGCTGTGTGTGTGTGTGTGTGTGCGTGTGTTGGGCGGTGTGTGTGTGTGTGTTTGTGTGCGTTGGGCGGTGTGTGTGTGTGTGCGTTGGGCGGTGTGTGTGTGTGTGCGTTGGGCGGTGTGTGTGTGTGTGCGTTGGGCGGTGTGTGTGTGTGTGTGTTGGGCGGTGTGTGTGTGTGTGTGGCTGTGTTGGGCTGTCTGTGTTTGTGTGTGTGTGTGTGTGTGTTTGTGTGTGTGTGTGTGTTTGTGTGTGTTGGGCGGTGTGTGTGTGTTGAGCGGTGTCTGTGTGTGTGTCTGTGTGTGTGTGTGTGTGTGTTGGGCGGTGTGTGTGTGTGTGTGTGTTGGGCGGTGTGTGTGTGTGTGTGTTGGGCGGTGTGTGCGTGTGTTTGTTGGGCTGTGTGTATGTGTTGGGCGGTGTGTGTGTGTGTGTGTGTGTGTTGGGCGGTGTGTGTATGTGTGTGTGTGTTGGGCGGTGATTGTGTGTGTGTGTGTGTGTTGGGCGGTTTGTGTGTGTGTGTGTGTGTTGGGCGGTGTGTGTGTGTGTGTGTTGGGCGCTGTGTGTGTGTGTGTGTGTTGGGCGGTGTGTGTGTGTGTTTGTGTGTGTTGGGCGGTGTGTGTGTGTGTGTTGGGTGGTGTGTGTGTGTGTGTTGGGCGGTATGTGTGTGTGTGTGTGTGTTGGGTGGTGTGTGTGTGTGTGTGTTGGGCGGTATGTGTGTGTGTGTGTGTTTTGGGCTGTGTGTGTGTGTGTGTTGGGCTGTGTGTGTGTGTGGGTATGTGTGTGTTGGGCGGTGTGTGTGTGTGTGTGTGTTGGGCGGTGTGTGTGTGTGTGTGTGTGTTGGGCGGTGTGTGTGTGTGTATGTGTGTGTGTGTGTGTTGGGTGGTGTGTGTGCGTTGGGCGGTGTGTGTTGGGCAGTGTTTGTTGGGCGGTGTGTGTAAGT
>NC_054498.1:16679605-16682105 GCF_017639515.1 Carcharodon carcharias | reverse complement strand
TGTGTGTGTTGGGCGGTATGTGTGTGTGTGTGTGTTTTGGGCTGTGTGTGTGTGTGTGTTGGGCTGTGTGTGTGTGTGGGTATGTGTGTGTTGGGCGGTGTGTGTGTGTGTGTGTGTTGGGCGGTGTGTGTGTGTGTGTGTGTGTGTTGGGCGGTGTGTGTGTGTGTGTATGTGTGTGTGTGTGTGTGTGTTGGGTGGTGTGTGTGCGTTGGGCGGTGTGTGTTGGGCAGTGTTTGTTGGGCGGTGTGTGTAAGTGAGTGTTGGGCGTTGTGTGTGTGTGTGTGTGTGTGTGGCTGTTTTGGGCTGTGTGTGTGCGTGTGTTTGTGTGTGTTGGGCGGTGTGTGTGTGTGTGTGTTGAGCGGTGTGTGTGTGTGTGTGTTGGGCGGTGTGTTTGTGTGTGTGTGTGTGTGTGTGTGTGTGTTGGACGGTGTGTGTGTGTGTGTGTGTGTGTTGGCTGGTGTGTGTGTGGGTGTGTGTGTGTGTGTTGGGCGGTGTGTGTGTGTGTTGGGCTGTGTGTGTGTGTGTGTGTGTGTGTGTGTGTTGGCCGGTGTGTGTGTGTGTTGGCCAGTGTGTGTGTGTGTTGGCCGGTGTGTGTGTGTGTTGGCCGGTGTGTGTGTGTGTTGGGCGGTGTGTGTGTGTGTGTTGGCCGGTGTGTGTGTGTGTGTTGGGTGGTGTGTGTGTGTGTGTTGGGTGGTGTGTGTGTGTGTGTTGGGCGGTGTGTGTGTGTGTGTTGGGCGGTGTGTGTGTGTGTGTGTTGGGCGGTGTGTGTGTGTGTGTTGGGCGGTGTGTGTGTGTTGGGCGGTGTGTGTGTGTGTGTGTGTGTTGGGGTGTGTGTGTTTGTGTATGTTGGACTGTGTGTGTGTGTGTTTTGGGCTGTGTGTTTGTGTGTGTTGGGCGGTGTGTGTGTGTGTTTGTGTGTGTTGGGTTGTGTGTGTGTGTTTGTGTGTGTTGGGCGGTGTGTGTGTGTGTGTTGGGCGGTGTGTGTGTGTGTGTGTGTGTTGGGCGGTGTGTGTGTGTGTGTTGGGCGGTGTGTGTGTGTGTGTGTTGGGCGGTGTGTGTGTGTGTGTGTTGGGCGGTGTGTGTGTGTGTGTGTTGGGCGGTGCGTGTGTGTGTGTGTGTGTTGGGCGGTGTGTGTGTGTGTGTTGGGCGGTGTGTGTGTGTTGGGCGGTGTGTGTGTGTGTGTGTGTTGGGCGGTGTGTGTGTGTGTGTGTGTTGGGCTGTGTGTGTGTGTGTGTGTGTTGGGCTGTGTGTGTGTGTTGGGCGGTGTGTGTGTGTTGGGCTGTGTGTGTGTATTGGGCGCTGTGTGTGTGTGTTGGGCGGTGTGTGTGTGTGTGTGTTGGGCGGTGTGTGTGTGTGTGTGTGTTGGGCGGTGTGTGTGTGTGTGTTGGGTGGTGTGTGTGTGTGTGTGTTGGGCGGTGTGTGTGTGTGTGTGTTGGGCGGTGTGTGTGTGTGTGTTGGGCGGTGTGTGTGTGTGTGTGTTGGGCGGTGTGTGTGTGTGTGTGTTGGGCGGTGTGTGTGTGTGTGTGTTGGGCGGTGTGTGTGTGTGTGTGTTGGGCGGTACGTGTGTGTGTGTGTGTTTTGGGCTGTGTGTGTGTGTTGGGTTGTGTGTGTGTGTGGGTATGTGTGTGTTGGGCGGTGTGTGTGTGTGTGTGTGTTGGGCGGTGTGTGTGTGTGTGTGTTGGGCGGTGTGTGTGTGTGTGTGTTGGGCGGTGTGTGTGTGTGTTGGCCGGTGTGTGTGTGTGTTGGCCGGTGTGTGTGTGTGTTGGGCGGTGTGTGTGTGTGTGTGTTGGGCGGTGTGTGTGTGTGTGTTGGGCGGTGTGTGTGTGTGTTGGGCGGTGTGTGTGTGTGTGTTTGGTGGTGTGTGTGTGTGTGTTGGGTGGTGTGTGTGTGTGTGTTGGGTGGTGTGTGTGTGTGTGTTGGGTGGTGTGTGTGTGTGTGTTGGGCGGTGTGTGTGTGTTGGGCGGTGTGTGTGTGTGTGTTGGGCGGTGTGTGTGTGTGTGTGTTGGGCGGTGTGTGTGTGTGTGTGTGTTGGGCGGTGTGTGTGTGTTGGGCGGTGTGTGTGTGTGTGTGTGTTGGGGTGTGTGTGTTTGTGTATGTTGGACTGTGTGTGTGTGTGTTTTGAGCTGTGTGTGTCTGTGTGTTGGGCGGTGTGTGTGTGTGTTTGTGTGTGTTGGGTTGTGTGTGTGTGTTTGTGTGTGTTGGGCGGTGTGTGTGTGTGTGTTGGGCGGTGTGTGTGTGTGTGTTGGGCGGTGTGTGTGTGTGTGTGTTGGGCGGTGTGTGTGTGTGTGTGTTGGGCGGTGCGTGTGTGTGTGTGTGTTGGGCGGTGCGTGTGTGTGTGTGTGTTGGGCGGTGTGTGTGTGTGTGTGTGTTGGGCGGTGTGTGTGTGTGTGTGTGTTGGGCTGTGTGTGTGTGTGTGTGTTGGGCTGTGTGTGTGTGTTGGGCGGTGTGTGTGTGTTGGGCTGTGTGTGTGTATTGGGCGCTGTGTGTGTGTGTTGGGCGG
>NC_054498.1:16659605-16662105 GCF_017639515.1 Carcharodon carcharias | reverse complement strand
GTGTGTGTGTGTGTGTGTGTGTGGCTGTTTTGGGTGTGTGTGTGCGTTGTGTGTGTGTGTGTGTTGGGCGGTGTGTGTGTGTGTGTGTTGGGCGGTGTGTGTGTGTGTTGTGTGTGTGTGTGTGTTTGTGTGTGTGTGTGTGTGTTTGGGCGGTGTGTGTGTGTGTGTGTGTTGGGCGGTGTGTTGTGTGTGTGTTGGGCGGTGTGTGTGTGTGTGTGTTGGGCGGGTGTGTGTGTGTGTTTGTTGGGCGGTGTGTGTGTGTTGTTTGTTGGGGGTGTGTGTGTGTGTGTGTTTGGGCGGTGTTTGTGTGTGTGTGTGTGTGTGTGTGTTGGGCGGTTTGTGTGTGTGTGTGTGTGTTGGGAGGTTTGTGTGTGTGTGTGTGTGTTGGGGGGAGTGTGTGTGTGTGTGTTGGGCGGTGTGTGTGTGTGTGTGTGTTGGGCGGGTGTGTGTGTGTGTGTGTGTGTGTGTTGGGCGGTATGTGTGTGTGTGTGTTTGGGCGGTGTGTGTGTGTGTGTGTGTTTGGGCGGGGGTGTGTGTGTGTGTGTGTGTGTTGGGCGGTGTGTGTGTGTGTGTGTGGGGTTGGGCGGTGTGTGTGTGTGTGTTTGGGCGGTGTGTGTGTGTTTGTTGGGCGTGTGTGTGTGTGTGTGTTGTGGTGGTGTGTGTGTGTTGGGTTGTGTGTGTGTGTGTGTGTTGGGCGGTGTGTGTGTGTGTGTTGGGCGGTGTGTGTGTGTGTGTGTGTTGGGCGGTGTGTGTGTGTGTGTGTGTTGGGCGGTGTGTGTGTTGTGTTGGGCGGTGTGTGTGTGTGTGTTGGGCGGTGGTGTGTGTGTGTGTGTTGGGCGGTGTGTGTGTGTGTGTGTTGGGCGTGTGTGGTGTGTGTGTGTGGTGTTGGGTGGTGTGTGGGTGTTGTTTGTGTGTGTTGGGCGGTGTGTGTGTGTGTGTTGGGTGGTGTGTGTGTGTGTGTGTTGGGGGGTGTGTGTGTGTGTGTGGTGGGGCGGTGTGTGTGTGTGTGCGTTGGGCTGTGTGTGTGTGTGTGTGTGCGTGTGTTGGGCGGTGTGTGTTGTGTGTGTTTGTGGTGTGTTGGGCGGTGTGTGTGTGTGTGTGTTGGGCGGTGTGTGTGTGTGTGTGTGTTGGGCGGTTGTGTGGGTGTGTGTGTGTGTTGGGCGGTGTGTGTGTGTGTGTGTTGGGCGGTGTGTGTGTGGTGTGTGGTGTGTTGGGCTGTGTGTGTTGTGTGTGTGTGTGTTGTGTGTTGGGCTGTGTGTGTGTGTTGGGCGGTGTGTGTTGTGTTGGGCTGTGTGTGTGTGTTGGGCGCTGTGTGTGTGTGTTGGGCGGGTGTGTGTGTGTGTGTTGGGCGGTGTGTGTGTGTGTGTGTTGGGCGGTTGTGTGTGTGTGTGTTGGGGCGGTGTGTGGGTGTGGGTGTTGGGGCGGTGTGTGTGTGTGGGTGTTGGGGCGGTGTGTGTGTGTGGGTGTTGGGGCGGTGTGTGTGTGTGGGCGGTGTGTGTGTGTGTGTGTTGGGCGGTGTGTGTGTGTGTGTGTTGGGCGGTGTGTGTGTGTGTTGTGTGTTGGGCGGTGGTGTGTGTGTGTGTTGGGCGGTGTGTGTGTGTGTGTGTTGGCGGTACGTGTGTGTGTGTGTGTTGTTGGGCTGTGTGTGTGTGTGTGTGTGTAGGGCGTGTGTGTGTGTGTGGGTGTGTGTGTGTTGGGCGGTGTGTGTGTGTGTGTGTGTGTTGGGCGGTGTGTGTGTGTGTGTGTTGGGCGGTGTGTGTGTGTGTGTGTGTGTGTGTTGGGTGGTGTGTGTGTGTTGGGCGGTGTGTGTGTTGGGCTGTGTGTGTGTGTGTGTGTTGGGCGTTGTGTGTGTGTGTGTGTGTGTGTGTGGCTGTTTTGGGCTGTGTGTGTGCGTGTGTGTGTGTGTGTTGGGCGGTGTGTGTGTGTGTGTGTTGGGCGGTGTGTGTGTGTGTGTTGTGTGTGTGTGTGTGTGTGTGTGGTGTGTGTGGGCGGTGTGTGTTTGTGTGTGTGTTGGGCGGTGTGTTGTGTGTGTGTTGGGCGGTGTGTTTGTGTGTGTGTTTGGGCGGTGTGTGTGTGTGTTTGTTGGGCGGTGTGTGTGTGTGTTGTTGGGTGGTGTGTGTGTGTGTGTGTTGTGGCGGTGTTTGTGTGTGTGTGTGTGTGTGTGTGTTTGGGCGGTTTTGTGTGTGTGTGTGTGTGTTGGTGTTTGTGGTGTGGTGTGTGTGTGTTGGGGGGTGTGTGTGGGTGTGTGTGTGTGTTGTTGGGCGGTGTGTGTGTGTGTGTGTTGGGCGGTGTGTGTGTGTGTTTGTGTGTTGGGCGGTATGTGTGTGTGTGTGTTGGGCGGTGTGTGTGTGTGTGTGTGTGTGTTGGGCGGTGTGTGTGTGTGTGTGTGTGTTGGGCGGTGTGTGTGTGTGTGTGTTGGGCGGTGTGTGTGTGTGTGTTGGGCGGTGTGTGTGTGTGTGTTGGGCGGTGTGTGTGTGTTTGTTGGGTGGTGTGTGTGTGT
>NC_054498.1:16581667-16584167 GCF_017639515.1 Carcharodon carcharias | reverse complement strand
GTGTTTGTTGGGCGGTGTGTGTGTGTGTGTGTGTTGGCGGTGTGTGTGTGTGTGTGTGTGTGTTGGGCGGTGTGTGTGTGTGTGTGTTGGGCGGTGTGTGTGTGTGTGTTTTGGTGGTGTGTGTGTGTGTGTTGGCCTGTGTGTGTGTGTGTGTGTGTGTGTGTGTGTGTGTGTGTTGGGCGCTGTGTGTGTGTGTGTGTGTGTGTGTGTGTGTGTGTTGGGCGGTGTGTGTGTGTGTGTGTTGGGCTGTGTGTGTGTGTGTGTGTTGGGCGGTGTGTGTGTGTGTGTGTTTGTGTGTGTTGGGCTGTGTGTGTGTGTGTGTTGGGCGGTGTGTGTGTGTGTGTGTTGGGCGGTGTGTGTGTGTGTGTTTGGGCGGGTGTGTGTGTGTGTGTGTGTTGGGCGGTGTGTGTGTGTGTTGGGCGGTGTGTGTGTGTGTGTTGGGCGGTGTGTGTGTGTGTGTTGGGCGGTGTGTGTGTGTGTGTTGGGCGGTGTGTGTTGGGCGGTGTGTGTGTGTGTTTTGGGCTGTGTGTGTGTGTGTGTGTGTTGGGCTGTGTGTGTGTGTGTGTGTGTTGGGCGGTGTGTGTGTGTGTGTTGGGTGGTGTGTGTGTGTGTTTGTGTGTGTTGGGCGGTGTGTGTGTGTGTGTTGGGTTGTGTGTGTGTGTGTTGCGCTGTGTGTGTGTGTGTGTTGGGCGATGTGTGTGTGTGTGTGTGTGTGTGTGTGTGTGTGTGTGTGTTGGGCGGTGTGTGTGTGTGTGTTGGGCGGTGTGTGTGTGTGTGTGTGTGTGTTGGGCGGTGTGTGTGTGTTGGGCTGTGTGTGTGTGTTTGTGTGTTGGGCGGTGTGTGTGTGTGTGTGTTGTGTGTGTTGGGCGGTGTGTGTGTGTCTTGGGAGGTGTGTGTGTGTGTGTTGGGCGGTCTGTGTGTGTGTGTGTTTGTGTGTGTTGGGCGGTGTGTGTGTGCGTGTTAGTGTTGGGCTGTGTGTGTGTGTTGGGCTGTGTGTGTGTGTGTGTTGGGCTGTGTGTGTGTGTGTGTTGGGCTGTGCGTGTGTGTGTGTTGGGCGGTGTGTGTATGTGTGTGTTTGTGTGTGTTGGGCGGTGTTTGTGTGTGTGTGTTGGGCGGTGTGTGTGTGTGTGTGTTGGGCGGTGTGTGTGTGTGTGTGTGTTGGGCTGTGTGTGTGTGTGTGTGTTGGGCGGTGTGTGTGTGTGTGTGTGTGTGTGTGTTGGGCTGTGTGTGTGTGTGTGTTGGGCGGTGTGTGTGTGTGTGTGTTGGGCGGTTTGTGTGTGTGTGTGTGTTTTGGGCTGTGTGTGTGTGTGTTGGGCGGTGTGTGTGTGTTGGGCGGTGTGTGTGTGTTGGGCGGTGTGTGTGTGTGTGTGTTTGGCTGTGTGTGTGTTGGGCTGTGTGTGTGTGTGTGTGTGTTGGACTGTGTGTGTGTGTGTGTGTTGGGCGGTGTGTGTGTGTGTGTGTTGGGCGGTGTGTGTGTGTGTGTGTGTGTGTGTGTTGGGCGGTGTGTGTGTGTGTGTGTTGGGCGGTGTATGTGTGTGTGTGTGTGTGTTGGCGGTGTGTGTGTGTGTGTTGGGCGGTGTGTGTGTGTGTGTGTGTTGAGCGGTGTGTGTGTGTCTGTTGGGCGGTGTGTGTGTGTGTGTCTGTTGGGCGGTGTGTGTGTGTGTGTGTGTGTGTTGGGCGGTGTGTGTTTGTGTGTGTGTGTGTGTTGGGCGGTGTGTGTGTGTGTGTGTTGGGCGGTGTGTGTGTGTGTGTGTGTGTGTGTGTGTGTGTGTTGGGCGGTGTGTGTGTGTGTGTGGGCGGTGTGTGTGTGTGTGTGTGTGTGTGTTGGCGGTGTGTGTGTGTGGTGGCGGTGTGTGTGTGTGTGTGTGTGTTGGCGGTGTGTGTGTGTGTGTTGGGCGGTGTGTGTGTGTGTGTGTGTTGAGCGGTGTGTGTGTGTGTGTTGGGCGTGTGTGTGTTGTGTGTGTTGGGCGGTGTGTGTTTGTGTGTGTGTGTGTGGTGTGTTGGGCGGTGTTGTGTGTGTGTGTGTGTGTGGGTGGTGTGTGTGTTGGTGTGTGTTGGGCGGTGTGTGTGTGTTGGGCGGTGTGTGTGTGTGTGTTGGGCGGTATGTGTGTGTGTGTGTGTGTTGGGCGGTGTGTGTGTGTGTGTGTGTTGGGCGGTGTGTGTGTGTGTGTGTTGGGCGGTGTGTGTGTGTGTTGGGCGGTGTGTGTGTGTGTGTGTGTTGGCGGTGTGTGTGTGTGTGTGTGTGTGTGTGTGTGTGTTGGGCGGTGTGTGTGGTGTGTGTTGGGCGGTGTGTGTGTGTGTGTGTGTTGGCGGTGTGTGTGTGTGTGTTGGGTGGTGTGTGTGTGTGTGTGTTGGGCGGTTGTGTGTGTGTGTTTGGGCGGGGTTGTGTGTGGTGTGGGCGGTGTGTGTGTGTGTGTGTGTTGGGCGGTGTGTGTGTGTGTGTGTGTGTTGGGCGGTGTGTGTGTGTGTGTGTTGGGCGGTGTGTGTGTGTGTGTGTGTG
>NC_054498.1:16571667-16574167 GCF_017639515.1 Carcharodon carcharias | reverse complement strand
TGTGTTGAGTAGTGTGTGTGTGTGTGTTGGGTAGTGTGTGTGTGTTGGGCTGTGTGTGTGTGTGTGTGTGTTGGGCGGTGTGTGTGTGTTGGGCTGTGTGTGTGTGTGTGTGTTGGGCGGTGTTTGTGTGTGTGTGTGTTGGGCGGTGTTTGTGTGTGTGTGTGTGTGTTGGGTAGTGTGTGTGTGTGTGTGTGTTGGGTGTGTGTGTGTGGTGTGTGTTGGGTGTGTGTGTGTGTGTTGGGTGTGTGTGTGTGTGTTGGGTAGTGTGTGTGTGTGTGTTGGGTAGTGTGTGTGTGTGTGTGTGTTGGGTTGTGTGTGTGTGTGTGTGTGTTGGGTTGTGTGGTGTGTGTGTGTGTGTGTGTTGGGCATGTGTGTGTGTTGGGCGTGTGTGTGTGTGTGTGTGTGTTGGGTGGGTTGTGTGTGTGTGTTGGGCAGTTGTGTGGTGTGTGTGTTGGGTGGTGTGTTGTGTGTGTGTTGGGCGGTTGTGTGTGTGTTGGGCGGTGTGTGTGTGTGTTGGGTGGGTGGTGGTGTGTGTGTGTTGGGCGGTGTGTGTGTGTGTGTTGGGCGGTGTGCGTGTGGGTGTGTGTTGGGCGGTGTGTTGTGTGTGTTTTTGGGCTGGGTGTGGTGTGTGTTGGGCGGTGGTGTGTGTGTGTGTTGGGCGGTGTGTGTGTGTGTGTGTGTTGGGCTGTGTGTGTGTGTGTGTTGGGGCGGTGTGTGTGTGTGTGTTGGGGGTTGTGTGTGGTGTGTGTGTGGGTGTGTGTGTGTGGGTGTTGTGTGTTGGGCGGTGTGTGTGTGTCTGTGTGTGTGTGCTGGGTGGGGTGTGTGTGTGTGTGTGCTGGGCGGTGTATGTGTGTGTGTGTGTGTGTGCTGGGTGGTGTGTGTGTGTGTGTGTGTGTGTGTGTTGGCGGTGTGTGTGTGTGTGTGTGCTGGGCAGTGTGTGGTTGTGTGTGTGTGTGTGTGTGTGTTGGGCTGTGTGTGTGTGTGCGTGTGTTGGGCGGTGTGTGTGTGTGTTGGGTGGTGTGTGTGTGTGTGTTGGGCGGTGTGTGTGTGTGTGTGTGTGTGTGTGTGTTGGGCGGTGTGTGTGTGTGTGTGTTGGGCGGTGTGTGTGTGTGTGTGTTGGGCGGTGTGTGTGTGTGTGGCTGTGTGGGTGTGTTGTGTGTGTGTTGGTTGTGTGTGTGGTGTGTGTGTGTGTGTTGGGTGTGTGTGTGTGTGGGGTGTGTGTGTGTTGGTTTGGGGTGTGGTGTGTGTTGGGCGTGTGTGTGTGTGTGTTGGCGGTGTGTGTGTGTTGGGCTGTGTTGTGTGTGTGTGGTGTTTGTGTGTGTTTGTGTGTGTGTGTGTGTTGGTTGCGGTGTGTGTGTGTGGTGGTGTGTGTTGGGCGGTGCGTGTGTGTGTGTGTGTTGGGCTGTGTGTGTGTGTGTGTGTTGGGCGGTGCGTGTGTGTGTGTGTGTTGGGCAGTGTGTGTGTGTGTGTGTTGGGCAGTGTGTGTGTGTGTGTGTGTTGGGCAGTGTGTGTGTGTTTGTGTGTGTTGGGCGGTGTGTGTGTGTATGTGTGTTGGGCTGTGTGTGTGTGTGTGTGTGTTGGGCGGTGTGTGTGTGTGTGTTGGGCGGTGTGTGTGTGTGTGTGTTGGGCTGTGTGTGTGTGTGTGTGTTGGGCGGTGTGTGTGTGTGTGTGTGTGTTGGGCGGTGTGTGTGTGTGTGTGTGTTGGGCGGTGTGTGTGTGTGTGTTGGGTGTGTGTGTGTGTGTGTGTTGGGTGTGTGTGTGTGTGTTGGGTGTGTGTGTGGTGTGTTGGGGTGTGTGTGTGTGTGTGGTGTTGGGTTGTGTGTGTGTGGTGGGTGTGTGTGTTGCGTGTGTGTGTGTTGTGGCGGTGTGTGTTGTGTGTTGTGTGTGTTGGGCTGGTGTGTGTTGTGTGTGTTGGGCTGTGTGTGTGTGTGTGTGTGTTGGGCGGTGTGTGTGTGTGTGTGGGCGTGGTGTTGTGTGTGTTGGGCGGTGGTGTGTGTGTGTGTTGGGCGGTGTGTGTGTGTGTGTTGGGCGGTGTGTGTGTGTGTGTGTGTGTGTTGGGCGGTGTGTGTGTGTGTGTTGGGCGTTGTGTGTGTGTGTTGGGCGGTGTGTGTGTGTGTGTGTGTGGGCGGGTGTGTGGTGTGTGTGTGTGTTGGGCTGTGTTGTGTGTGTGTGTGTGTGTGTTGGGCTGTGTGTGTGTGTGTGTTGGGCGGTGTGTGTGTGTGTGTGCGGTGTGTGTGTGTGTGTGTGTGTGTTGGGCGGTGTGTGTGTGTTGGGCGGTGTGTGTGTGTTGGGCAGTGTGTGTGTGCGTGTGTGTGTGTTGGGTGGTGTGTGTGTGTGTGTGTGTTTGTTGGGCGGTGTGTGTGTGTGTGTGTGTTGGGCTGTGTGTGTGTGTGTTGGGCGGTGTGTGTGTGTGTGTGTGTGTGTTTGGGTGTGTGTGTGTGTGTGTTGGGTTGTGTGTGTGTGTGTTGGGCTGTGTGTGTGTTGAGATGTGTGTGTGTGT